>NC_066581.1:382628867-382636367 GCF_024323335.1 Lathyrus oleraceus
AAAAAAAATAAATAAATATTCAGTAGTTCAACCTGAAGAACAGCAAATGCAACCGATTTGACAACTAATAATATCGACGATTGATGTTGATAGCATTTTTTTAAATCTCAAATGATCAGAATCAATGCTTTTGATACTGAAGTGGAAGAAACTCTTCCTCATCCTCCAATGGAGTAGATGAAGGACAAGAAATTGTTTATCTATTTGTTTTAACGGTGGTTCACTCGATCTTAACAATCATGTGTGAGTTCACATCTCAATCTACCGTTTTTATTTTGTTTTTATGCAAACTATCTATTATTTTTAGACGGTTATAATGTGAGGTTGCTAGATTAATTTTTCTATAATATTGATATATTTGATGGCATAGAAAATAAATTTAAAAGATATATTTATCGCTTGAATAAAATATAGTCATGATTTTAAATTTATTATTTTAACTGAATTTGAACTCTTATTTTAAAATTATAATAATTACAATGTCAAATGTATTATTTTTTTCCAAAATTTATATCTATATTAAATATAACAAGATAGTAAATAGAAAGAAAAAATTATATATAATTACAAAATGGGTCATCCTAACTAATGCTATAAAGACACTTTAAGAATTTCAAATAAAAAAGTATATTTTTTAAAATTATTATTTTAATCTCAAATATATTAAATATATACATTTTAAATATATATATATATATATATATATATATATATATATATATATATTATATATATATATATATATATATATATATATATAAGTTTTGGGATTTAGAGTGTTACACACAACCCTTAACATAAGAAGAAAGAAGCCAAAAGAAAATTCAAAGGCCTCGTATTACACTTGCAATCCTCCTAACAATGAGAAATGTTGTTCCAAAAAGAGTTATACCAATCTCATAAAAGAGCGTTGGTCGATCCTCCCAAAAAAACTTACTTTAATTAACAACCACGACTCATAGTTGTTAGGATAACAAACATCATTGAATTCTCATTAGTAGTTCAACCCGAAGAACAGCAAATGCAACCGATTTGACAACTAATAATATCGACTATTGATGTTGATAGCATTTTTTTTAAATCTCAAATGATCAGAATCAATGCTTTTGATACTGAAGTGGAAGAAACTCTTCCTCATCCTCCAATGGAGTAGATGAAGGACAAGAAATTGTTTAATTTATTTGTTTTAACGGTGGTTCACTCGATCTTAACAATCATGTGTGAGTTCACATCTCAATCTACCGTTAGTTTATTTTTGTTTTTATGCAAACTATCTATTATTTTTTAGACGGTTTATAATGTGAGGTTGCTAGATTAATTTTTCTATAATATTGATATATTTGATGGCATAGAAAATAAATTTAAAAGATATATTTTATCGCTTGAATAAAATATAGTCATGATTTTAAATTTTATTATTTTAATTGAATTTTGAACTCTTATTTAAAATTATAATAATTACAATGTCAAATGTATTATTTTTTCCAAAATTTATATTCTATATTAAATATAACAAGATAGTAAATAGAAAGAAAAAATTATATATAATACAAAATGGGTCATCCTAACTAATGCTATAAAGACACTCTTTAAGAATTTCAAATAAAAAAGTATATTTTTTTAAAATTATTTATTTTAATCTCAAATATATAAATATATACATTAAATATATATATATATATATAATATATATATATATATATATATATATTATATATATATATATATATATATATATATATATATATATATATATATATATATATAAGTTTGGGATTTAGAGTGTTACACACAACCCTTAACATAAGAAGAAAGAAGCCAAAAGAAAATTCAAAGGCCTCGTATTACACTTGCAATCCTCCTAACAATGAGAAATGTTGTTCCAAAAAGAGTTATACCAATCTCATAAAAGAGCGTTGGTCGATCCTCCCAAAAAAACTTACTTAATTAACAACCACGACTCAGTTGTTAGGATAACAAACATCATTGAATTCTCATTAATAGGATTTACTAACATAAATAAAATTTAAAGAAAAATAAATAAATATTCAGTAGTTCAACCTGAAGAACAGCAAATGCAACCGATTTGACAACTAATAATATCGACGATTGATGTTGATAGCATTTTTTTAAATCTCAAATGATCAGAATCAATGCTTTTGATACTGAAGTGGAAGAAACTCTTCCTCATCCTCCAATGGAGTAGATGAAGGACAAGAAATTGTTTATCTTATTTTTTTAACGGTGGTTCACTCGATCTTAACAATCATGTGTGAGTTCACATCTCAATCTACCGTTAGTTTATTTGTTTTTATGCAAACTATCTATTATTTTTTAGACGGTTTATAATGTGAGGTTGCTAGATTAATTTTTCTATAATATTATATTTGATGGCATAGAAAATAAATTTAATAGATATATTTTATCGCTTGAATAAAATATAGTCATGATTTTAAATTTTATTATTTTAACTGAATTTTGAACTCTTATTTTAAAATTATAATAATTACAATGTCAAATGTATTATTTTTTTCCAAAAGTTATATCTATATTAAATATAACAAGATAGTAAATAGAAAGAAAAAATTATATATAATTACAAAAGGGTCATCCTAACTAGTGCTATAAGACACTCTTTAAGAATTTCAAATAAAAAAAAATTTTTTAAATTAATTATTTAATCTCAAATATATTAAATATATACATTTTAAATATATATATATATATATATATATATATATATATAATATATATAATATATATATATATATATATATATATATATAAGTTTTGGGATTTAGAGTGTTACACACAACCCTTAACATAAGAAGAAAGAAGCCAAAGAAAATTCAAAGGCCTCGTATTACACTTGCAATCCTCCTAACAATGAGAAATGTTGTTCCAAAAAGAGTTATACCAATCTCATAAAAGAGCGTTGGTCGATCCCCAAAAAAAACTTACTATAATTAACAACCACGACTCATAGTTGTTAGGATAACAAACATCATTGAATTCTCATTAATAGGATTTACTAACATAAATAAAATTTAAAGAAAAATAAATAAATATTCAGTAGTTCAACCTGAAGAACAGCAAATGCAACCGATTTGACAACTAATAATATCGACGATTGATGTTGATAGCATTTTTTTTAAATCTCAAATGATCAGAATCAATGCTTTTGATACTGAAGTGGAAGAAACTCTCCTCATCCTCCAATGGAGTAGATGAAGGACAAGAAATTGTTTATCTTATTTGTTTTAACGGTGGTTCACTCGATCTTAACAATCATGTGTGAGTTCACATCTCAATCTACCGTTAGTTTATTTTTGTTTTTATGCAAACTATCTATTATTTTTTAGACGGTTTATAATGTGAGGTTGCTAGATTAATTTTTCTATAATATTGATATATTTGATGGCATAGAAAATAAATTTAAAAGATATATTTATCGCTTGAATAAAATATAGTCATGATTTTAAATTTATTATTTTTGAATTTTGAACTCTTATTTTAAAATTATAATAATTACAATGTCAAATGTATTATTTTTTCCAAAATTTATATCTATATTAAATATAACAAGATAGTAAATAGAAAGAAAAAATTATATATAATTACAAAATGGGTCATCCTAACTAATGCTATAAAGACACTCTTTAAGAATTTCAAATAAAAAAGTATATTTTTTTAAAATTATTTAATTTAATCTCAAATTATTAATATTACATTATATATATATATATATATATATATTATATATATATATATATATATAATATATATATATATATATATATATATATATATATATATATATATATATATATATATAAGTTTTGGGATTTAGAGTGTTACACACAACCCTTAACATAAGAAGAAAGAAGCCAAAAGAAAATTCAAAGGCCTCGTATTACACTTGCAATCCTCCTAACAATGAGAAATGTTGTTCCAAAAAGAGTTATACCAATCTCATAAAAGAGCGTTGGTCGATCCTCCCAAAAAAACTTACTTTAATTAACAAACACGACTCATAGTTGTTAGGATAACAAACATCATTGAATTCTCATTAATAGGATTTACTAACATAAATAAATTTAAAGAAAAATAAATAAATATTCAGTAGTTCAACCCGAAGAACAGCAAATGCAACCGATTTGACAACTAATAATATCGACGATTGATGTTGATAGCATTTTTTTAAATCTCAAATGATCAGAATCAATGCTTTTGATACTGAAGTGGAAGAAACTCTTCCTCATCCTCCAATGGAGTAGATGAAGGACAAGAAATTGTTTATCTTATTTTTTTAACGGTGGTTCACTCGATCTTAACAATCATGTGTGAGTTCACATCTCAATCTACCGTTAGTTTATTTTGTTTTTATGCAAACTATCTATTATTTTTTAGACGGTTTATAATGTGAGGTTGCTAGATTAATTTTTCTATAATATTGATATATTTGATGGCATAGAAAATAAATTTAAAAGATATATTTTATCGCTTGAATAAAATATAGTCATGATTTTAAATTTTATTATTTTAACTGAATTTTGAACTCTTATTTTAAAATTATAATAATTACAATGTCAAATGTATTATTTTTTTCCAAAATTTATATCTATATTAAATATAACAAGATAGTAAATAGAAGAAAAAATTATATATAATTACAAAATGGGTCATCCTAACTAATGCTATAAAGACACTCTTTAAGAATTTCAAATAAAAAAGTATATTTTTTAAAATTATTTATTTAATCTCAAATATATTAAATATATACATTTTAAATATATATATATATATATATATATATATATATATATATATATATATATATATATATATATATATATATATATATATATATATATATATATATATATATATATCTATATATATATATATATATATATATATAAGTTTTGGGATTTAGAGTGTTACACACAACCCTTAACATAAGAAGAAAGAAGCCAAAAGAAAATTCAAAGGCCTCGTATTACACTTGCAATCCTCCTAACAATGAGAAATGTTGTTCCAAAAAGAGTTATACCAATCTCATAAAAGAGCGTTGGTCGATCCTCCCAAAAAAACTTACTTTAATTAACAACCACGACTCATAGTTGTTAGGATAACAAACATCATTGAATTCTCATTAATAGGATTTACTAACATAAATAAAATTTAAAGAAAAATAAATAAATATTCAGTAGTTCAATCCGAAGAACAGCAAATGCAACCGATTTGACAACTAATAATATCGACGATTGATGTTGATAGCATTTTTTTTAAATCTCAAATGATCAGAATCAATGCTTTTGATACTGAAGTGGAAGAAACTCTTCCTCATCCTCCAATGGAGTAGATGAAGGACAAGAAATTGTTTATCTTATTTGTTTTAACGGTGGTTCACTCGATCTTAACAATCATGTGTGAGTTCACATCTCAATCTACCGTTAGTTTATTTTTGTTTTTATGCAAACTATCTATTATTTTTTAGACGGTTTATAATGTGAGGTTGCTAGATTAATTTTCTATAATATTGATATATTTGATGGCATAGAAAATAAATTTAAAGATATATTTTATCGCTTGAATAAAATATAGTCATGATTTTAAATTTTATTATTTTAACTGAATTTTGAACTCTTATTTTAAAATTATAATAATTACAATGTCAAATGTATTATTTTTTCCAAAATTTATATCTATATTAAATATAACAAGATAGTAAATAGAAAGAAAAAATTATATATAATTACAAAATGGGTCATCCTAACTAATGCTATAAAGACACTCTTTAAGAATTTCAAATAAAAAAGTATATTTTTTAAAATTATTTATTTTAATCTCAAATATATTAAATATATACATTTTAATATATATATATATATATATATATATATATATATATATATATATATATATATATATATATATATATATATATATATATATATAAGTTTTGGGATTTAGAGTGTTACACACAACCCTTAACATAAGAAGAAAGAAGCCAAAAGAAAATTCAAAGGCCTCGTATTACACTTGCAATCCTCCTAACAATGAGAAATGTTGTTCCAAAAAGAGTTATACCAATCTCATAAAAGAGCGTTGGTCGATCCTCCCAAAAAACTTACTAATTAACAACCACGACTCATAGTTGTTAGGATAACAAACATCATTGAATTCTCATTAATAGGATTTACTAACATAAATAAAATTTAAAGAAAAATAAATAAATATTCAGTAGTTCAACCTGAAGAACAGCAAATGCAACCGATTTGACAACTAATAATATCGACGATTGATGTTGATAGCATTTTTTTTAAATCTCAAATGATCAGAATCAATGCTTTTGATACTGAAGTGGAAGAAACTCTTCCTCATCCTCCAATGGAGTAGATGAAGGACAAGAAATTGTTTATCTTATTTGTTTTAACGGTGGTTCACTCGATCTTAACAATCATGTGTGAGTTCACATCTCAATCTACCGTTAGTTTATTTTTGTTTTTATGCAAACTATCTATTATTTTTTAGACGGTTTATAATGTGAGGTTGCTAGATTAATTTTTCTATAATATTGATATATTTGATGGCATAGAAAATAAATTTAATAGATATATTTTATCGCTTGAATAAAATATAGTCATGATTTTAAATTTTATTATTTTAACTGAATTTTGAACTCTTATTTTAAAATTATAATAATTACAATGTCAAATGTATTATTTTTTCCAAAAGTTATATCTATATTAAATATAACAAGATAGTAAATAGAAAGAAAAAATTATATATAATTACAAAATGGGTCATCCTAACTAGTGCTATAAAGACACTCTTTAAGAATTTCAAATAAAAAAATATTTTTAAATTAATTATTTTAATCTCAAATATATTAAATATATACATTTTAAATATATTATATATATATATATATTATATATATATTATATATATATATATATATATATATATATATATATATATATATATATATATAAGTTTTGGGATTTAGAGTGTTACACACAACCCTTAACATAAGAAGAAAGAAGCCAAAAGAAAATTCAAAGGCCTCGTATTACACTTGCAATCCTCCTAACAATGAGAAATGTTGTTCCAAAAAGAGTTATACCAATCTCATAAAAGAGCGTTGGTCGATCCTCCCAAAAAAACTTACTATAATTAACAACCACGACTCATAGTTGTTAGGATAACAAACATCATTGAATTCTCATTAATAGGATTTACTAACATAAATAAAATTTAAAGAAAAATAAATAAATATTCAGTAGTTCAACCTGAAGAACAGCAAATGCAACCGATTTGACAACTAATAATATCGACGATTGATGTTGATAGCATTTTTTTTAAATCTCAAATGATCAGAATCAATGCTTTTGATACTGAAGTGGAAGAAACTCTTCCTCATCCTCCAATGGAGTAGATGAAGGACAAGAAATTGTTTATCTTATTTGTTTTAACGGTGGTTCACTCGATCTT